>NC_042524.1:317500-320000 GCF_900963305.1 Echeneis naucrates | reverse complement strand
TTTCACTGACTCATTTAAACTGAAGCAAGATGACAGAAATACATTCAAATTCTCCAGCAGACTTGACCTCCAACATGAACTTCACCATTTAGAACACAGGATCAGATCCTGATCTTAGCATCAGGACTGGTTTCCGGTTCTGTCCATGAAGTGAGCTGACAAATCTGGATCTTGTTGGTTTGCTTGTCCTCATGTTTTGAGCTACATGAGGGAAGGAGCTGTAGGCAGGAAGTCTTCTTAGTCCTGAATAATTGATGGAGGAGCTGCTGGAGTCCTGCTCTGAAGCCGCATCTGACGGGACTCTGACCAGAATCTGGTTCTTTAAAGATCCTGAACCACAGTCAGAGCTGAGAAAGAACCGGTCCAGCTTCTATCAGAGGTTCAGTAGGCCATCAAGGCCGAGTTGAAATGAGACACTTTAAAGGTTTGTAGGCAGTCTCTAACTCTGGACCTGGACTCCTTCCTCTGCTGCCTCCTTTTTTACTTCCTTGCTGTCCTCTCTAACTCTGTCTGTGGTTTCCTTGCTTCATCCTTTCCTTTCCTATCTCCTTCATCCCTCCAACACTTAGCCTCCCGTTAGTCTGTCAATCATCTTCATCCTCCGGTGATGATGATGTCTGTGTGTCTGTGTGTGTTATTAATGACCTGTGTGAGTTTTCACTGAGTCATTTTCTATTCAGGCTTTTAACATGATTAACATGGTCGATCACTCTCTCTCTCACTTTCCATTTCTGCATCACTCTTCAGAGGAAATGAGGAGAGGACAAAGGAAAGGAAAGAAGGACTCTAGCTACTGACAGACGGATGTGTAACATCTGGTTATTTAGTGTAAACACACGCAGACAATGTGTGTGTTGACAGAAAATGAAACTGTGACATCTGGATGTTTGTCCTGTTACTGAAACAGGTAACACTTACTCGGCCTGTCTGTCTCTACAGGATTGATAAATCCTCAGCCAACACTCTGAGAGTTCGTTGAGTATCAGCAGATGACACAATAACACAACAAAAACAATACGACGTCACAACACAAGAAGACAGCCTCATATGAAACACAGACAGGTTTAGTCACATTTCAATCATTTGTCACATCAAACCATCAAACACACAAACTGCTCAGATCAGCTGATCTGAAATGAGGAGCTGGTCCTCCTGCACTGAGCACAGGACCAGACCTGGAGTCCAGATCTCCCTGAACTGGTCCAGGTCCTACATCTGTCTGTAGTATTTAAAATCAACCATCACTCTGTCTTTAACCATCCTGCTGAACAGGAGGACCAGGTCAGTGTCCACACTGTCCTCCATCGTCCTCTTCCTGGAGACGTAGATGGCCAGTTTAGCCTGTCCCAGGATGAAGTTGATCATCTGGCTCCTGTGTTTGGTGGCCCTCCTGTACCTGAAGCCCAGGATGAAGGTCTGGAGGGAGAACACCTCTCCTCCTTTCCTGAGCAGTATGTCCAGCAGGGAGAACAGGGGGCCGAGCCGAGGACACTGGGAGAAACAGTGGAAGATTGTTTCTCACGAGGGCTGCGTTCAGCTCCTCCACAGTCAGCGGGGCCTCCAGCATGATGTTGGATGCTGCTGTCACCTGTGGCAGGCTGGAGAGGAAGGCCGCAGCCAACATTCCAGACACATTTTCCTCCATCACCTCCATCACCTCCTGGCCTTTCCCTGTCTGTCCATTAACGTTTTCTGCTGTTGATGTTACCTTAACAGGTGAGTCCGACTCACCTGTTCCCTCCTCTGTGTCCCTGTTTCCGGCGGACCCTGATTCAGGCCGCCCTCTCCAGCCATCGGAGCGCCGGTCCCCCCTGTCGGTAAGTCCGAGGCCGGACCACCAGCCACAGCCAGAGGGCCCAAACCCAGACCGCCAGCCGGTCCCCTGGCCTCGGGGCAGGCCCGCACCAGGTGTCCCTCCGGCCCACATCCAAAACATTTCATGGTGTCAGATGTAACAAACACCATGTATCCGAACTATGTGGACCTGTCTCCTGTGACACATGCCGCAGCTTTGGGGACTTACAGCCCAGTGGCACCATTCTAATGGGCCCGACCATCTGCCCGTACCGGGACAGGGCTTTGTCCACCTTCCGAACCTCGTCCAGGAACAGGACCACGGCTCCGTTAAGAGAGGCTATCCTGAGGCCCTGCATCAGAGGGGAGGGGGGACAGACAGACACAGCAGGAGAGAGACACCCTGTGTTGTGTGTTCATGGCTGTTTATCTGGTTACTCTCATTTTTTTAACTGTTTTGGTGCATTTGAGGCCTTTTCTCAAGGCAGCCACATGCTTTTTTAGCCTGTACCTTTTTTTTTCCATCCAGTAGGTCCACCCCCACCACCTTCTGCAGGGTGGTCACAGACCGGATGAACTTTTCCAATTTGGGGAAGAAGTCTGTAATATTAACCTGTTTTCCAAAGGTTTTGTCTAAAAACTCATTAATGTCCCTCAGAGAGTAAAGGTCTGCACTCTGGGAGACACTCTCTGCTAAAGACAGACA
>NC_042523.1:25611477-25654854 GCF_900963305.1 Echeneis naucrates | reverse complement strand
ATTTTTGCTGGTTTTTTGGGAATAACTTTGGAAAAAATGGGATATCGACTACCCAGAACTTAGCACACTTGTCCCGATCGAGCCGCACGTTTTGATATATATATTTAGGGCTACGTCAAGCGGTACGACCCGCATTAACTGCCGAAAATGTGACGGAATAATCAATAAGAACTAGAACAATTCCAAGAACTTTTTGAAGCAAGTGCCACGGGTCGGCGTCCCCTCGCCCCCTCGTCCTCCCTCGCCCGTCGTCCCTCGCCACTGTCAAAGCAATCTGCTGAAATTCAGTCCGGAGAAACGATTGACCTTGATTCAGTCAGTGTGTCTGTATATCTGTCTCTTTGTGTGTGCTGTATATGTGTGAGTGCATCTGTATATCTGTCTCTGTGTATGTCTAGTGTCAATGTGTGAGTACGTCCGTATATACGACTCTATTTGTGTCTGTGTATACTGTGTGAGCGCGTGTCTATATCTGTCTCTGTGTGTATGTCTGTGTATATGTGTGCAGCGTGTGTCTATATCTCTCTATTTCTGTTCTGTGTATATGTGTGATTCGTGTGTCGTATATGTGCGAGTGCGTGTCTGGGTGTCTGTGATATGTGTGAGTGCGTCTGTATATCTGCTCTGGTGGTATGTCTGTTGTACATGTGGAGCGTGTGGTCTATATCTCTTATTTCGTCTGTGTTAGTGTGAGTGTGTCTCTGTATATGTGACGACGTGGCGTGTCTCTTTGTGTGTCTGTGTAATGTGCGAGCGGTGTCTCTGTGTGTGTCTTTTATATTGTGTGAGCCTGTGTGTCTATATCTCTCTATTCTGTCTGTGTATATGTGCGATTTGTGTCTCTGTGTGTGTCTGGTTATATGTGTCTCTGTGTGTGTCTGGTTTATATGTGTGAGTGCTCAAGGTCAGAGGTCAAGGTCTTGTGAGCCGTTTAACTTTGAACGGCGTTTCTGTGACAAAGTATGACGAAGCAGCGAGGCTCCAAAGTGAGGTGGGTTTAATCTACAGCAACAGCTGCACACAGACCTGTGCTGAGGGACCTGCGGTTGCCACGGTGATTTGAGAATTCAGTCTGGTCAGAGCTGAGACTCCCTCCAAAACTCTCTCAAAATTGGCTTTGGACCACCTCCCGAACTGCTTCGAATTGCGAGCAAACCGTAGCTCCGTTCCCAAAAGCGAAAACACCGTGAGAGGCAGAAGAGTCTGGGGATTCCAGCAGTCTTTGTTTGATTTGAAAAGTCCTTAAAATGAGCGTGTAGGGACAGTGCGAAGTCAGAGTGAAATTGTTTTTAGTGAAACCTTGATTTGCATTGCAGTCAATTGGGGCAAAAGCAGGTGTTGCTGGCGCTCTCAGCGCTCCTGTGTAAATTTGGTGAGGAGTAGAGCTCTCCAACTTAGATTTTCTGAATCCCAAGACCTGTGTCTACGTTTTCCCAAAAAATCATTTGCCTCCCTTTCACGGTTTGGCCGTGAGCTCGAGTTAAAAATGAAAATGTGGGTGAATTTTTCACAGTGCTCTCACTCTAGTTAACGACCCTCTCCACTCTAACTTGGAGGAAAAAGTGAATCGGACTGCTCCTTTGAACGCTCGTAGTTCGAAAACCGTACAACTTAGGAGAAAAAGGTTTGATGTTCTGGAAAGAGCACAAGATTTCCTCCGTTTTGACGTTTGAATGACATTTCTAGGCGCACGTATGACTGAGCTACGCGACTGAGAAAATAGGTGAAATTCGGAGGCGATTTTTCTCCAAACCCCATTCATTCCTATGGAGAATTTTTGCTGGTTTTTGGGAATAACTTTGGGAAAAATGGAATATCTACTCCCCAGAACTTAGCACACTATTCCCGATCGAGCCGCACGTTTTGATATATATATTGTAGGGCTACGTCAAGCGGTACGACCCGCATTAACTGCCGAAAATGTGACGGAATAATAATAAGAACTAGAAAATTCCAAGAAATTTTGAAGTGCCACGGGTCGGCGTCCCCTCGCCCGTCGTCCCCTCGCCCGTCGTCCCCTCGCCCGTCAAAGCAATCCTGCTGAAATTTCCGTTCGGAGAACCGATTGACCTTGATTCAGTCAGTGTGTCTGTATATCTGTCTCTTTGTGTGTCTGCGTACATGTGTGAGTGCATCTGTATATCTGTCTCTGTGTATGTCTGTGTAAATGTGTGAGTACGTCGGTATATACGACTCTATTTGTGTCTGTGTATATGTGTGAGCGCGTGTCTATATCTGTCTCTGTGTGTATGTCTGTGTATATGTGTGAGCGTGTGTCTATATCTCTCTATTTCTGTCTGTGTATATGTGCGATTGTGTCTCTGTTATATGTGCGAGCGCGTGTCTCTGTGTGTGTCTGTGTATATGTGTGAGCGCGTGTCTATATCTGTCTCTGTGTGTATGTCTGTGTATATGTGTGAGCGCGTGTCTATATCGTCTCTGTGTGTATGTCTGTGTATATGTGTGAGCGTGTGTCTATATCTCTCTATTTCTGTCTGTGTATATGTGCGATTGTGTCTCTGTATATGTGCGAGTGCGTGTCTCTGTGTGTGTCTGTGTATATGTGTGAGCGCGTGTCTATATCTGTCTCTGTGTGTATGTCTGTGTATATGTGTGAGCGTGTGTCTATATCTCTCTATTTCTGTCTGTGTATATGTGCGATTGTGTCTCTGTGTGTGTCTGTTTATATGTGTCTCTGTGTGTGTCTGTTTATATGTGTGAGTGCTCAAGGTCAGAGGTCAAGGTCTTCTGAGCCGTTTAAACTTTGAACGGCGTTTCTGTGACAAAGTATGACGAAGCAGCGAGGCTCCAAAGTGAGGTGGGTTTATCCACAGCAACAGCTGCACACAGACCTGTGCTGAGGGACCTGCGGTTGCCACGGTGATTTGAGAATTCAGTCTGGTCAGAGCTCAGACTCCCTCCAAAACTCTCCCAAAATTGGCTTTTGACCACCTCCCGAACTGCTTCGAATTGCGAGCAAACCGTAGCTCCGTTCCCAAAAGCGAAAACACCGTGAGAGGCAGAAGAGTCTGGGGATTCCAGCAGTCTTTGTTTGATTTGAAAAGTCCTTAAAATGAGCGTGTAGGGACAGTGCGAAGTCAGAGTGAAATTGTTTTTAGTGAAAGCTTGATTTGCATTGCAGTCAATTGGGGCAAAAGCAGGTGTTGCTGGCGCTCTGAGCGCAACTGTGTAAATTTGGTGAGGAGTAGAGCTGTCAACTTAGATTTTCTGAATCCCAAGACCTGTGTCTACGTTTTCCCAAAAAATCATTTGCCTCCCTTTCACGGTTTGGCCGTGAGCTCGAGTTAAAAATGAAAATGTGGGTGAATTTTTCACAGTGCTCTCACTCTAGTTAACGACCCTCTCCACTCTAACTTGGAGGAAAAAGTGAATCGGACTGCTCCTTTGAACGCTCGTAGTTCGAAAACCGTACAACTTAGGAGAAAAAGGTTTGATGTTCTGGAAAGAGCACAAGATTTCCTCCGTTTTGACGTTTGAATGACATTTCTAGGCGCACGTATGACTGAGCTACGCGACTGAGAAAATAGGTGAAATTCGGAGGCGATTTTTCTCCAAACCCCATTCATTCCTATGGAGAATTTTTGCTGGTTTTTTGGGAATAACTTTGGGAAAAATGGGAATATCGACTACCCAGAACTTAGCACACTTGTCCCGATCGAGCCGCACGTTTTGATATATATATTGTTGGGCTACGTCAAGCGGTACGACCCGCATTAACTGCCGAAAATGTGACGGAATAATAATAATATTAAGAAGAATAATAATAAGTATGGAGAAGATTAAGTAGTGCCTCGTGCTATGCACAGAGGCCACTACTTCTACTGTGTAGAAGTAGTGCCCTCTGTGCTTATAGCCCGTGGCACTAAATAATAAGTATGGGCGAAGAATAAGTAGTGCCTCGTGCTATGCACAGAGGCCACTACTTCTACTGTGTAGAAGTAGTGCCCTCTGTGCTTATAGCCCGTGGCACTAAATAACTAGAAAATTCCAAGAAATTTTGAAGTGCCACGGGTCGGCGTCCCCTCGCCCGTCGTCCCCTCGCCCGTCGTCCCCTCGCCCGTCAAAGCAATCCTGCTGAAATTTCCGTTCGGAGAACCGATTGACCTTGATTCAGTCAGTGTGTCTGTATATCTGTCTCTTTGTGTGTCTGCGTATATGTGTGAGTGCATCTGTATATCTGTCTCTGTGTATGTCTGTGTAAATGTGTGAGTACGTCTGTATATACGACTCTATTTGTGTCTGTGTATATGTGTGAGCGCGTGTCTATATCTGTCTCTGTGTGTATGTCTGTGTATATGTGTGAGCGTGTGTCTATATCTGTCTATTTCTGTCTGTGTATATGTGCGATTGTGTCTCTGTATATGTGCGAGCGCGTGTCTCTGTGTGTGTCTGTGTATATGTGTGAGCGCGTGTCTATATCTGTCTCTGTGTGTATGTCTGTGTATATGTGTGAGCGCGTGTCTATATCTGTCTCTGTGTGTATGTCTGTGTATATGTGTGAGCGTGTGTCTATATCTCTCTATTTCTGTCTGTGTATATGTGCGATTGTGTCTCTGTATATGTGCGAGTGCGTGTCTCTGTGTGTGTCTGTGTATATGTGTGAGCGCGTGTCTATATCTGTCTCTGTGTGTATGTCTGTGTATATGTGTGAGCGTGTGTCTATATCTCTCTATTTCTGTCTGTGTATATGTGCGATTGTGTCTCTGTGTGTGTCTGTTTATATGTGTCTCTGTGTGTGTCTGTTTATATGTGTGAGTGCTCAAGGTCAGAGGTCAAGGTCTTCTGAGCCGTTTAAACTTTGAACGGCGTTTCTGTGACAAAGTATGACGAAGCAGCGAGGCTCCAAAGTGAGGTGGGTCTGATCCACAGCAACAGCTGCACACAGACCTGAGCTGAGGGACCTGCGGTTGCCACGGTGATTTGAGAATTCAGTCTGGTCAGAGCTCAGACTCCCTCCAAAACTCTCCCAAAATTGGCTTTTGACCACCTCCCGAACTGCTTCGAATTGCGAGCAAACCGTAGCTCCGTTCCCAAAAGCGAAAACACCGTGAGAGGCAGAAGAGTCTGGGGATTCCAGCAGTCTTTGTTTGATTTGAAAAGTCCTTAAAATGAGCGTGTAGGGACAGTGCGAAGTCAGAGTGAAATTGTTTTTAGTGAAACCTTGATTTGCATTGCAGTCAATTGGGGCAAAAGCAGGTGTTGCTGGCGCTCTGAGCGCTCCTGTGTAAATTTGGTGAGGAGTAGAGCTGTCAAACTTAGATTTTCTGAATCCCAAGACCTGTGTCTACGTTTTCCCAAAAAATCATTCTGCTCCCTTTCACGGTTTGGCCGTGAGCTCGAGTTAAAAATGAAAATGTGGGTGAATTTTTCACAGTGCTCTCACTCTAGTTAACGACCCTCTCCACTCTAACTTGGAGGAAAAAGTGAATCGGACTGCTCCTTTGAACGCTCGTAGTTCGAAAACCGTACAACTTAGGAGAAAAAGGTTTGATGTTCTGGAAAGAGCACAAGATTTCCTCCGTTTTGACGTTTGAATGACATTTCTAGGCGCACGTATGACTGAGCTACGCGACTGAGAAAATAGGTGAAATTCGGAGGCGATTTTTCTCCAAACCCCATTCATTCCTATGGAGAATTTTTGCTGGTTTTTTTGGGAATAACTTTGGGAAAAATGGGAATATCGACTACCCAGAACTTAGCACACTTGTCCCGATCGAGCCGCACGTTTTGATATATATATTGTTGGGCTACGTCAAGCGGTACGACCCGCATTAACTGCCGAAAATGTGACGGAATAATAATAATATTAAGAAGAACTAGAAAATTCCAAGAAATTTTGAAGTGCCACGGCGTCCCCTCGCCCGTCGTCCCCTCGCCCGCCCGTCGTCCCCTCGCCCGTCGCCCCCTCGCCCGGACGAGCAACCCGCGTACCGTCATGCTGTCTATTTGCTCTCTATTTCTGTCTGTGTATATGTGTGATTGTGTCTGTGTATATGTGTGAGTGCGTGTCTATATCTGTCTCTGTATGTATGTCTGTGTATATGTGTGAGCGTGTGTCTATATCTCTCTATTTCTGTCTGTGTATATGTGTGATTGTGTCTCTGTGTGTGTCTGTTTATATGTGTCTCTGTGTGTGTCTGTGTATATGTGTGAGTGCGTCTGTATATATGTCTCTGTGTATGTCTGTGTACATGTGTGAGCGTGTGTCTATATCTCTGTATTTCTGTCTGTGTATATGTGTGATTGTGTCTGTGTATATGTGTGAGTGCGTGTCTCTTTGTGTGTCTGTGTATACGTGTGAGTGCGTGTCTATATCTGTCTCTGTGTATGTCTGTGTATATGTGTGAGCGTGTGTCTATATGTCTCTATTTCTGTCTGTGTATATGTGTGATTGTGTCTGTGTATATGTGTGAGTGCGTGTCTCTTTGTGTGTCTGTGTATACGTGTGAGTGCGTGTCTATATCTGTCTCTGTGTATGTCTGTGTATATGTGTGAGCGTGTGTCTATATCTCTGTATTTCTGTCTGTGTATATGTGTGATTGTGTCTCTGTATATGTGTGAGTGCGTGTCTCTGTGTGTGTCTGTGTGTGTCTGTTTATATGTGTGAGTGCTCAAGGTCAGAGGTCAAGGTCTTCTGAGCCGTTTAAACTTTGAACGGCGTTTCTGTGACAAAGTATGACGAAGCAGCGAGGCTCCAAAGTGAGGTGGGTTCAATCCACAGCAACAGCTTCACACAGACCTGAGCTGAGGGACCTGCGGTTGCCACGGTGATTTGAGAATTCAGTCTGGTCAGAGCTCAGACTCCCGCCAAAACTCTCCCAAAATTGGCTTTTGACCACCTCCCGAACTGCTTCGAATTGCGAGCAAACCGTAGCTCCGTTCCCAAAAGCGAAAACACCGTGAGAGGCAGAAGAGTCTGGGGATTCCAGCAGTCTTTGTTTGATTTGAAAAGTCCTTAAAATGAGCGTGTAGGGACAGTGCGAAGTCAGAGTGAAATTGTTTTTAGTGAAACCTTGATTTGCATTGCAGTCAATTGGGGCAAAAGCAGGTGTTGCTGGCGCTCTGAGCGCTCCTGTGTAAATTTGGTGAGGAGTAGAGCTGTCAAACTTAGATTTTATGAATCCCAAGACCTGTGTCTACGTTTTCCCAAAAAATCATTTGCGTCCCTTTCACGGTTTGGCCGTGAGCTCGAGTTAAAAATGGAAATGTGGCTGAATTTTTCACAGTGCTCTCACTCTAGTTAACGAGCGTCTCCACTCTAACTTGGAGGAAAAAGTGAATCGGACTGCTCCTTTGAACGCTCGTAGTTCGAAAACCGTACAACTTAGGAGAAAAAGGTTTGATGTTCTGGAAAGAGCACAAGATTTCCTCCGTTTTGACGTTTGAATGACAGTTCTAGGTGCACGTATGACTGAGCTACGCGACTGAGAAAATAGGTGAAATTCGGAGAAGATTTTTCTCCAAATCCCATTCATTCCTATGGAAGATTTTTTGTGGTTTTTTGGGAATAACTTTGGGAAAAATGGGAATATCGACTACCCAGAACTTAGCACGCTATTCCCGATCGAGACGCACGTTTTGATATATATATTGTAGGGCTACGTCAAGCGGTACGACCCGCATTAACGGACAAAAAAGTGACGGAATAATAATAAGAATAATAAGTATGGGCGAAGAATAAATAGTGCCTCGTGCTATGCACAGAGGCCACTACTTCTGTAGAAGTAGTGTCCTCTGTGCTTATAGCCCGTGGCACTAAACTAGAAAATTCCAAGAAATTTTGAAGTGCCACGGGTCGGCGTCCCCTCGCCCGGCGTCCCCTCGCCCGTCGTCCCCTCGCCCGTCAAAGCAATCCTGCTGAAATTTCCGTTCGGAGAACCGATTGACCTTGATTCAGTCAGTGTGTCTGTATATCTGTCTCTTTGTGTGTCTGTGTATATGTGTGAGTACGTCTGTATATACGACTCTATTTGTGTCTGTGTATATGTGTGAGCGCGTGTCTATATCTGTCTCTGTGTGTATGTCTGTGTATATGCGTGAGCGTGTGTCTATATCTCTCTATTTCTGTCTGTGTATATGTGCGATTGTGTCTCTGTATATGTGCGAGTGCGTGTCTCTGTGTGTGTCTGTGTATACGTGCGAGTGCGTGTCTATATCTGTCTCTGTGTGTATGTCTGTGTATATGCGTGAGCGTGTGTCTATATCTCTCTATTTCTGTCTGTGTATATGTGCGATTGTGTCTCTGTGTGTGTCTGTTTATATGTGTCTCTGTGTGTGTCTGTTTATATGTGTGAGTGCTCAAGGTCAGAGGTCAAGGTCTTCTGAGCCGTTTAAACTTTGAACGGCGTTTCTGTGACAAAGTATGACGAAGCAGCGAGGCTCCAAAGTGAGGTGGGTTTAATCCACAGCAACAGCTGCACACAGACCTGTGCTGAGGGACCTGCGGTTGCCACGGTGATTTGAGAATTCAGTCTGGTCAGAGCTCAGACTCCCTCCAAAACTCTCCCAAAATTGGCTTTTGACCACCTCCCGAACTGCTTCGAATTGCGAGCAAACCGTAGCTCCGTTCCCAAAAGCGAAAACACCGTGAGAGGCAGAAGAGTCTGGGGATTCCAGCAGTCTTTGTTTGATTTGAAAAGTCCTTAAAATGAGCGTGTAGGGACAGTGCGAAGTCAGAGTGAAATTGTTTTTAGTGAAACCTTGATTTGCATTGCAGTCAATTGGGGCAAAAGCAGGTGTTGCTGGCGCTCTGAGCGCAACTGTGTAAATTTGGTGAGGAGTAGAGCTGTCAAACTTAGATTTTATGAATCCCAAGACCTGTGTCTACGTTTTCCCAAAAAATCATTTGCCTCCCTTTCACGGTTTGGCCGTGAGCTCGAGTTAAAAATGAAAATGTGGGTGAAATTTTCACAGTGCTCTCACTCTAGTTAACGACCCTCTCCACTCTAACTTGGAGGAAAAAGTGAATCGGACTGCTCCTTTGAACGCTCGTAGTTCGAAAACCGTACAACTTAGGAGAAAAAGGTTTGATGTTCTGGAAAGAGCACAAGATTTCCTCCGTTTTGACGTTTGAATGACATTTCTAGGCGCACGTATGACTGAGCTACGCGACTGAGAAAATAGGTGAAATTCGGAGGCGATTTTTCTTCGGATCCCATTCATTCCTATGGAGAATTTTTCCTGGTTTTTTGGGAATAACTTTGGGAAAAATGGAAAAATCTACTCCCCAGAACTTAGCACACTATTCCCGATCGAGCCGCACGTTTTGATATATATATTGTAGGGCTACGTCAAGCGGTACGACCCGCATTAATCGCCGAAAAAGTGACGGAATAATAATAAGAATAACTAGAAAATTCCAAGAAATTTTGAAGTGCCACGGGTCGGCGGCCCCCGCGCCCGTCGTCCCCTCGCCCGTCGTCCCCTCGCCCGTCAAAGCAATCCTGCTGAAATTTCCGTTCGGAGAACCGATTGACCTTGATTCAGTCAGTGTGTCTGTATATCTGTCTCTTTGTGTGCCTGTGTATATGTGTGAGTGCATCTGTATATCTGTCTCTGTGTATGTCTGTGTAAATGTGTGAGTACGTCTGTATATACGACTCTATTTGTGTCTGTGTATACGTGTGAGCGCGTGTCTATATCTGTCTCTGTGTGTATGTCTGTGTATATGTGTGAGCGTGTGTCTATATCTCTCTATTTCTGTCTGTGTATATGTGCGATTGTGTCTCTGTATATGTGCGAGTGCGTGTCTGTGTGTGTGTCTCTGTATACGTGTGAGTGCGTGTCTATATCTGTCTCTGTGTGTATGTCTGTGTATATGTGTGAGCGTGTGTCTATATCTCTCTATTTCTGTCTGTGTATATGTGTGATTGTGTCTCTGTATATGTGCGAGTGCGTGTCTCTTTGTGTGTCTCTGTATATGTGCGAGCGCGTGTCTCTGTGTGTGTCTGTGTATACGTGTGAGCGCGTGTCTATATCTGTCTCTGTGTGTATGTCTGTGTATATGTGTGAGCGTGTGTCTATATCTCTCTATTTCTGTCTGTGTATATGTGCGATTGTGTCTCTGTGTGTGTCTGTTTATATGTGTCTCTGTGTGTGTCTGTTTATATGTGTGAGTGCTCAAGGTCAGAGGTCAAGGTCTTCTGAGCCGTTTAAACTTTGAACGGCGTTTCTGTGACAAAGTATGACGAAGCAGCGAGGCTCCAAAGTGAGGTGGGTTTAATCTACAGCAACAGCTGCACACAGACCTGTGCTGAGGGACCTGCGGTTGCCACGGTGATTTGAGAATTCAGTCTGGTCAGAGCTCAGACTCCCTCCAAAACTCTCCCAAAATTGGCTTTTGACCACCTCCCGAACTGCTTCGAATTGCGAGCAAACCGTAGCTCCGTTCCCAAAAGCGAAAACACCGTGAGAGGCAGAAGAGTCTGGGGATTCCAGCAGTCTTTGTTTGATTTGAAAAGTCCTTAAAATGAGCGTGTAGGGACAGTGCGAAGTCAGAGTGAAATTGTTTTTAGTGAAACCTTGATTTGCATTGCAGTCAATTGGGGCAAAAGCAGGTGTTGCTGGCGCTCTGAGCGCAACTGTGTAAATTTGGTGAGGAGTAGAGCTGTCAAACTTAGATTTTCTGAATCCCAAGACCTGTGTCTACGTTTTCCCAAAAAATCATTTGCCTCCCTTTCACGGTTTGGCCGTGAGCTCGAGTTAAAAATGAAAATGTGGGTGAAATTTTCACAGTGCTCTCACTCTAGTTAACGAGCCTCTCCACTCTAACTTGGAGGAAAAAGTGAATCGGACTGCTCCTTTGAACGCTCGTAGTTCGAAAACCGTACGGTTTAGGAGAAAACGGTTTGATGTTCTGGAAAGAGCACAAGATTTCCTCCGTTTTGACGTTTGAATGACATTTCTAGGCGCACGTATGACTGAGCTACGCGACTGAGAAAATAGGTGAAATTCGGAGGCGATTTTTCTCCAAACCCCATTCATTCCTATGGAGAATTTTTGCTGGTTTTTTGGGAATAACTTTGGGAAAAATGGGAATATCGACTACCCAGAACTTAGCACACTTGTCCCGATCGAGCCGCACGTTTTGATATATATATTGTAGGGCTACGTCAAGCGGTACGACCCGCATTAACTGCCGAAAATGTGACGGAATAATAATAATATTAAGAAGAAGAATAACTAGAAAATTCCAAGAAATTTTGAAGTGCCACGGGTCGGCGTCCCCTCGCCCGTCGTCCCCTCGCCCGTCGTCCCCTCGCCCGTCAAAGCAATCCTGCTGAAATTTCCGTTCGGAGAACCGATTGACCTTGATTCAGTCAGTGTGTCTGTATATCTGTCTCTTTGTGTGTCTGCGTACATGTGTGAGTGCATCTGTATATCTGTCTCTGTGTATGTCTGTGTAAATGTGTGAGTACGTCGGTATATACGACTCTATTTGTGTCTGTGTATATGTGTGAGCGCGTGTCTATATCTGTCTCTGTGTGTATGTCTGTGTATATGTGTGAGCGTGTGTCTATATCTCTCTATTTCTGTCTGTGTATATGTGCGATTGTGTCTCTGTATATGTGCGAGCGCGTGTCTCTGTGTGTGTCTGTGTATATGTGTGAGCGCGTGTCTATATCTGTCTCTGTGTGTATGTCTGTGTATATGTGTGAGCGCGTGTCTATATCTGTCTCTGTGTGTATGTCTGTGTATATGTGTGAGCGTGTGTCTATATCTCTCTATTTCTGTCTGTGTATATGTGCGATTGTGTCTCTGTATATGTGCGAGTGCGTGTCTCTGTGTGTGTCTGTGTATATGTGTGAGCGCGTGTCTATATCTGTCTCTGTGTGTATGTCTGTGTATATGTGTGAGCGTGTGTCTATATCTCTCTATTTCTGTCTGTGTATATGTGCGATTGTGTCTCTGTGTGTGTCTGTTTATACGTGTCTCTGTGTGTGTCTGTTTATATGTGTGAGTGCTCAAGGTCAGAGGTCAAGGTCTTCTGAGCCGTTTAAACTTTGAACGGCGTTTCTGTGACAAAGTATGACGAAGCAGCGAGGCTCCAAAGTGAGGTGGGTCTGATCCACAGCAACAGCTGCACACAGACCTGAGCTGAGGGACCTGCGGTTGCCACGGTGATTTGAGAATTCAGTCTGGTCAGAGCTCAGACTCCCTCCAAAACTCTCCCAAAATTGGCTTTTGACCACCTCCCGAACTGCTTCGAATTGCGAGCAAACCGTAGCTCCGTTCCCAAAAGCGAAAACACCGTGAGAGGCAGAAGAGTCTGGGGATTCCAGCAGTCTTTGTTTGATTTGAAAAGTCCTTAAAATGAGCGTGTAGGGACAGTGCGAAGTCAGAGTGAAATTGTTTTTAGTGAAACCTTGATTTGCATTGCAGTCAATTGGGGCAAAAGCAGGTGTTGCTGGCGCTCTGAGCGCTCCTGTGTAAATTTGGTGAGGAGTAGAGCTCTTCAACTTAGATTTTCTGAATCCCAAGACCTGTGTCTACGTTTTCCCAAAAAATCATTCATCTCCCTTTCACCGTTTGGCCGTGAGCTCGAGTTAAAAATGAAAATGTGGGTGAATTTTTCACAGTGCTCTCACTCTAGTTAACGACCCTCTCCACTCTAACTTGGAGGAAAAAGTGAATCGGACTGCTCCTTTGAACGCTCGTAGTTCGAAAACCGTACAACTTAGCAGAAAACGGTTTGATGTTCTGGAAAGAGCACAAGATTTCCTCCGTTTTGACGTTTGAATGACATTTCTAGGCGCACGTATGACTGAGCTACGCGACTGAGAAAATAGGTGAAATTCGGAGGCGATTTTTCTCCAAACCCCATTCATTCCTATGGAGAATTTTTGCTGGTTTTTTGGGAATAACTTTGGGAAAAATGGGAATATCGACTACCCAGAACTTAGCACACTTGTCCCGATCGAGCCGCACGTTTTGATATATATATTGTTGGGCTACGTCAAGCGGTACGACCCGCATTAACTGCCGAAAATGTGACGGAATAATAATAATATTAAGAAGAATAATAATAAGTATGGAGAAGATTAAGTAGTGCCTCGTGCTATGCACAGAGGCCACTACTTCTACTGTGTAGAAGTAGTGCCCTCTGTGCTTATAGCCCGTGGCACTAAACTAGAAAATTCCAAGAAATTTTGAAGTGCCACGGGTCGGCGGCCCCCGCGCCCGTCGTCCCCTCGCCCGTCGTCCCCTCGCCCGTCAAAGCAATCCTGCTGAAATTTCCGTTCGGAGAACCGATTGACCTTGATTCAGTCAGTGTGTCTGTATATCTGTCTCTTTGTGTGCCTGTGTATATGTGTGAGTGCATCTGTATATCTGTCTCTGTGTATGTCTGTGTAAATGTGTGAGTACGTCTGTATATACGACTCTATTTGTGTCTGTGTATACGTGTGAGCGCGTGTCTATATCTGTCTCTGTGTGTATGTCTGTGTATATGTGTGAGCGTGTGTCTATATCTCTCTATTTCTGTCTGTGTATATGTGCGATTGTGTCTCTGTATATGTGCGAGTGCGTGTCTGTGTGTGTGTCTCTGTATACGTGTGAGTGCGTGTCTATATCTGTCTCTGTGTGTATGTCTGTGTATATGTGTGAGCGTGTGTCTATATCTCTCTATTTCTGTCTGTGTATATGTGTGATTGTGTCTCTGTATATGTGCGAGTGCGTGTCTCTTTGTGTGTCTCTGTATATGTGCGAGCGCGTGTCTCTGTGTGTGTCTGTGTATACGTGTGAGCGCGTGTCTATATCTGTCTCTGTGTGTATGTCTGTGTATATGTGTGAGCGTGTGTCTATATCTCTCTATTTCTGTCTGTGTATATGTGCGATTGTGTCTCTGTGTGTGTCTGTTTATATGTGTCTCTGTGTGTGTCTGTTTATATGTGTGAGTGCTCAAGGTCAGAGGTCAAGGTCTTCTGAGCCGTTTAAACTTTGAACGGCGTTTCTGTGACAAAGTATGACGAAGCAGCGAGGCTCCAAAGTGAGGTGGGTTTAATCTACAGCAACAGCTGCACACAGACCTGTGCTGAGGGACCTGCGGTTGCCACGGTGATTTGAGAATTCAGTCTGGTCAGAGCTCAGACTCCCTCCAAAACTCTCCCAAAATTGGCTTTTGACCACCTCCCGAACTACTTCGAATTGCGAGCAAACCGTAGCTCTGTTCCCAAAAGCGAAAACACCGTGAGAGGCAGAAGAGTCTGGGGATTCCAGCAGTCTTTGTTTGATTTGAAAAGTCCTTAAAATGAGCGTGTAGGGACAGTGCGAAGTCAGAGTGAAATTGTTTTTAGGGAAAGCTTGATTTGCATTGCAGTCAATTGGGGCAAAAGCAGGTGTTGCTGGCGCTCTGAGCGCAACTGTGTAAATTTGGTGAGGAGTAGAGCTGTCAAACTTAGATTTTCTGAATCCCAAGACCTGTGTCTACGTTTTGTCAAAAAATCATTTGCCTCCCTTTCACGGTTTGGCCGTGAGCTCGAGTTAAAAATGAAAATGTGGGTGAAATTTTCACAGTGCTCTCACTCTAGTTAACGAGCCTCTCCACTCTAACTTGGAGGAAAAAGTGAATCGGACTGCTCCTTTGAACGCTCGTAGTTCGAAAACCGTAACGGTTAGGAGAAAACGGTTTGATGTTCTGGAAAGAGCACAAGATTTCCTCCGTTTTGACGTTTGAATGACATTTCTAGGCGCACGTATGACTGAGCTACGCGACTGAGAAAATAGGTGAAATTCGGAGGCGATTTTTCTCCAAACCCCATTCATTCCTATGGAGAATTTTTGCTGGTTTTTTGGGAATAACTTTGGGAAAAATGGGAATATCGACTACCCAGAACTTAGCACACTTGTCCCGATCGAGCCGCACGTTTTGATATATATATTGTAGGGCTACGTCAAGCGGTACGACCCGCATTAACTGCCGAAAATGTGACGGAATAATAATAATATTAAGAAGAAGAATAATAATAAGTATGGACAAGATTAAGTAGTGCCTCGTGCTATGCACAGAGGCCACTACGTGGCCTCTGTGCTTATAGCCCGTGGCACTAAATAATAAGTATGGACAAGATTAAGTAGTGCCTCGTGCTATGCACAGAGGCCACTACGTGGCCTCTGTGCTTATAGCCCGTGGCACTAAATAATAATAAGTATGGACAAGATTAAGTAGTGCCTCGTGCTATGCACAGAGGCCACTACGTGGCCTCTGTGCTTATAGCCCGTGGCACTAAATAATAAGTATGGGCGAAGAATAAGTAGTGCCTCGTGCTATGCACAGAGGCCACTACTTCTACTGTGTAGAAGTAGTGCCCTCTGTGCTTATAGCCCGTGGCACTAAATAATAATAAGTATGGAGAAGATTAAGTAGTGCCTCGTGCTATGCACAGAGGCCACTACTTCTACTGTGTAGAAGTAGTGCCCTCTGTGCTTATAGCCCGTGGCACTAAACTAACAGAACTGGTTTTTCACCTTTCCAGTCCGAGTGGGAAAGACCAAGAGTGAGACTTTCAAAAGACCTGCAGCCAGATTTTGGTCTGGGGTTGATTAATAGGCTTGACTGAAATATTACAGCCACCCCCCCTCCTCGACCTGTGGTACAGGGATATGAAAGTTAACATGGGGGGGTGTAGCTTCATTAATGCTAACATACTCATCCTGCTGCAGCCACGTTTCAGTTATACAAAATAAATCAATATGGTGATCAGCTATGAGATCGTTAACTAGTAGAGATTTTGATGATAATGATCGAATGTTCAACAGTCCACATTTGATCGCAGTGTGTTTGATTTCAGTTAGATTTTTGTTTTTAGCTCCTCTTCTGTTTAATTTGGGTTTATTAACTTTTCTAAATTTAGGTGGTCGGGGGACAGACACAGTTTCTATAAAGCTAAACATAGACAGAGACTCTATTCTATTCTCAGCAGGTGACCGCTCTGACTGAGGCGCAGAGGAGCGTGTTAAACTGCGGCTCTGCCTCCTGGTCTCGACTCGGGATTGTCAGGGTTTTGGCTTTCGAACAAAATCGGCCATATTCCTAGAAATGAGAACGGCCCCGTCCACGGTGGGATGGACACCATCTCTCCTAATTAGACCAGGTCTCCCCCAGAAAGACTTCCAGTTATCTATGTAGCCCACGTTGTTTTCGGGACACCACCTCGACAGCCAGCGGTTAAATGACGTCATGCGGCTGTACATGTCATCACTGGTCCGATTGGGGAGGGGGCCGGAGAAAACTACAGTGTCCGACATCGTTTTAGCAAAAGTACTGTTGTACTGTTGGGTCTCTAAATATTTTTTATAGAGTTTGGTCTAGACCTGTTCTATATGTAAAGTGCCTTGATGTAACTTTGTTATGATTTGGCGTTATACAAATAAATCTGATTTGATTTGATTTGATTCAGCTCAACTGGACTTTGCCGTTAAAGGCTAACAGCTGTTAGCTCATATGCTAATGTAAACACGGCGCCTTACGAGGACTGTAAGGACATGCTGGGCGCAGGCCTCGTGGTCCAGCCGGTGGATGGTGGAGATAGTGCCCAGCGTGGGGTGGATGTGGAACAGGCGCAGGCTGCTGGGATCGATAGAGCTGTGCAAGGAGTAGGTCAGCCGGTGGTGCTCGTCACGGTCCGAGGCCAGAACCTGGACCACCTGTGTGTCGGGGGGCGTGTCCTCAGAGACTGCGACGTCATAACTTGGCTGTGAGAAGACGGGAGCGTTGTCATTGTTGTCCACCACTGTTATGTGAACCTGGAACAATGACAGAAGGGCTGAGTCCTGTAGTCCTGAGTGTACTTGTGTGTGTGTTTGTGTGTGTGTGTACCTGTGTTTGTGCGGTGCTGCTGCCGTCGGTGACCTGCAGCGTCAGGTTGTAGAAGTTTCGCTGTTCGGCATCCAGCTGTTTGCAGATGATAACGGTGCCAACAGACTTTTCTACGTCAAACACACTGTCAGTGTTTCCTCCTGCTCAGAGAGAGAAAGGGCGATCAAAGGGACACACAGACACACACCTGCAAACAAACATTTAAAAGAACAGCAACACAATGGAACACAGGCACAGACCATGAGAACAGCACAATATCTCTGTGTTCCTGTCTGTGTGTGTGTGTAGTTGTTGCAGCTTCTGTCTTCTCCTATTCCCTGGAGCTGCTGGTTATTTATTGTTGTGTAGGTTCAGGGTTCAAGTGTTCAACAGGTTGTGTGTGTACAGGTGTACAGGTCATTTGGCAGAGCTGTTACCCAGGAAACTGGAGCTGTTGCCATGGCAGCAGATGAAGAGGTTGTGATAGTCATTTATCAAATTTTATTATTTCAATCAGCAAAGTTGTTCATTTATGTGAGACACACACACACACAAACACACACCAGCAGCATGGGGGAGGAAATCACAAGCAAACGATGAAGCAACAAAGGAAACAAGGAAAAGAAAAAGGAATCGAAATGAGGACAGAGTGAAGTGAATGTTGAGATACCTTCTGAGGAAAAGTTCCTGCCCTGAAGAACAAAGAACATCTCACGGAAAGACCTGGGACCTTCCAGGTGTGAAGCATTGAGGAGAGAGAGGAGAGACAGGGTGAGACGGGAGGACAGACAGGCTGGAGGAGAGACAGACAGACGGACAAGAGGACAACCAGACAGACAGGCTGGAAGACAGGAGGACAGACGGACAGGATGAAAAGAGACAGGCAGCTGCTGAGGTTTTAGGAAATTAAAATTTTTACATTTATATCTTTTTTATAATGTTATAAAGTTATTTTTATAAATAACTTTTTTGAACTTCACAGAGACAATTTTTGGTTCAAATGTCTTTAAATAAAACAGAAAATGTGAAAAATATGGACCTTTAACATGAAATACGTCCTTTAATGTAAAATATAGATCTTTAAAAGCAGAATCCATTGAAAATAGAAACATATTTTTAAATGTTTCTACTTCTGCTACTTAATGTTTAATATTTCTCCCAGAATCGATTAATCAATGAACTGATTGAGAAAAGAGAGATGGATGATGGCGAGAAGATTCAGAAGGTATCTCCAGCTGGATACAGCAATGGTGCATTGTGGGAACCTGAGTCCTTGGGGTTGACTGTCTCTGGGCCTCAGAGCGTCAGGCCTGGGGGGAAAGTCAGTGAATGAGGCTCTGAATGGCTTTAAAAGTGACTTCAATAGAAATCAACAGTACTGATTATTGGGATTACTAAATCTGAGTTCAAACCAGAATAAACGGAGCTTAATCGGCGGTGAGACTTAATCTGGTTAAGCCTTTTCAGGAGCAGCAGAGTGAAGTTATTAATGGAATTTAAAGACGAAATGTTTCAGCGGTACAAAGTTTGAGGATGAGCCTCTAAGCGGACGAGTCGCCAGACGCCATCAGGAGAGGCTGTCGTCATGGTGACTGAGATGGGCAGAGCAGAACATGCAGCGAGGTCGCAGTACCTGAACTCCACCTCATATACACGGACACACACCATGCACCAGACGGCGCCCCCTCACCTGTGTGCGGGTTTTACCTGTAATGTCAAACCACAAAGGGGCGGAGCTCTGCTGCAGCGACACCACGCCCACAATCTCAGCCACCTTGTCGTTCTCCATGACAGTGAAGTTGTAAAACGGTTCGTCGAAAAGCAGCGGTAGAGCCGACGGTGGAGGACGACGGATCCACTCAATGTGCAGGCGAGCGGTGGACGACTTCTGAGGACGCCCATTATCTGTCGCTTTGATCTGAGGAGGACACTTCGGACTGTGAAAAGCTGTCAACACAGCATCCACTGACACAAACACACAACAAACTCGTGTACACACAGTCAGGATGTCGTAGCTCCCTGCCGTAAACGCCTTGCGCGATGACACCACAGCCGTCTTGGGGTCGATGAAGAACTTGCCATCCTCGTTGCCATCCACAATGCTGTAGGAGAGGTCGCCGTTGGGCCCGTCGTCGCGGTCATAGGCAAACACCCTGTAGATCGGCTCGCTCTTCTTCCTGCGTTCCCTCTCTGGAAGTTTAACTTGATAAACTTTCTCTGGGAACGTCGGCTTGTTGTCATTTTCATCCAGGACCTGAACCATCACCCAGACTGTGCTGTGTCTGGGACTGGGACCACCATCAGACACCAGGACCTGCAAGACCAAAAGAGAGAAATGATCCAAGACTGAGACCTTCTGAATACCACGCAGAGGCTGAGGTCACACACACTCACCTCCAGAACATGTTCTGTCTGTTGTTCTCGGTCCAGTTTTCTGGAGGTCGTTGTGATCAGACCTGAGACAGAAAACAGATAAACAGTTTTAAGATTAAACACACTGATCTAAAGGTAATTAGCTGTGGACGTCAGAGACAGTTAACTTCGAGAGAGGGAGAGCTTTGGTCACTACCCAGAAATGATGGCCACAGACCTACTTCAAAATAAAAGTCCCAGTTTCTCAAATATGTGTAAGAAATGTTTGACACATGTTCAGGTTTGTATAAATGATTCTTGAGACAGATCTGGATAAGTCGGGACAGACCTGGACTCAAGCAAGTTAACTTCAGAAGATTGGCTCAAATGGCACCAGCCACACAACCAGCCAATCAGATGAATCTACAGCAGGATGACAAGGACAAACAAGCCCCCTAGGGTTTAAACCGTCTTTGTTTGTCCTTATCCCTCTGTGCTATCATTCACATTCAGTTAATTTGAGTCTGATTCTCAAACACATCAGTCATGAATCTGACTTTAAAGGTCCAAACAGTCTGAAGGTTCAAGGGCCAAACTCACCAGTTCGGGTGTTAATAGCGAAGAAGTTCTGTGGGTTTCCGCTGATGATGCGGTAGTTCAGCCTGTCAACAGCATTGGGGGATGGGGCGTCAGGATCCTGGGCCTGAATCTGGATCACAGAAACATCTCGAGGGGAGTTCTCTGGGATGGAGGGCCGGTACAGTGGCTCTGAGGTCAGGGGCGCGTTATCATTGACGTCCTCCACCTGGACGAACACCTCAATGGTGGCGAACTGAGGAACTACGCCATGATCACTGGCGTACACTGTTAGCCAATAGGAGTCCTTTGTCTCGCGGTCCAGCATGTCAGTGGTGTAGATCACCCCTGGAGGAGAAGGAGGAGGAGAGAGAGAGAAAGCACTGAGCTCAGCTAATCAGAGACAGGATCTTAGTGTCACTTCCTGTGAACTTCCTCACAGCAACAAGAAGAAGAAGAACCAGAGAAACAGAGTTCACACGGACCAGGGACCTGAACTCGTCCCTTCAGGTGCTGGTCTGAGGTATGAACATGGAGTCAGTAGGAGGACTTCTGAAAAATAACCAAAAAATGTCAGCCAATCAGAGCTCACTGCTCCGGTCAGCTGGTACTGACTGGTATAACAGCTGGCTGAGACCAGCATCAGGACCAGCCCCAGGAATGGGCTTCTGACAGACTCCTCCTCGGGTCCCTCAGTGACTTTACAAAGACTCAGACCTTCGCTTTGATCTGAAACCTGATCCACCCCAGACCTGAGACTTGGAGACAGAGATTTGGGTTAAAAAGCGTCTGACCAGCATCTGGTGTCTGCAGACCTGATGCTGCTGGGGATCAAAACAAGACTGAGTGAGTCTGACGGTTACTTTGGAATCAGGAGATTAACAAAGTCCTGATAATATGCTCAATCCAGAGACTCACTGTGTAGCCCCCCAGACTCCCAAGATCCACTGTACAACAGGACTGGAGTGTGTTACTGTATGTATGTGATTGTTCTTTCTGTCTTTCTGTCTGATTCTTCTGGTGCATCGTGGCTAAATCAAATCATTCACTGCAGTGATGCAGCAGGACTCCAGCGGCTCCACCCAAAACCTGGTCCAGGTCTGAAGCATCCAGCCCTGATCAACATCACAGAAACTGTAAAGGTCCACACAGTCTAAAGGGAGACCCCCAAGTGGTCTTTGAACCTAAATCAGGTCCAGGTTTTATATTCTCAAAGGTCTCAGTCCAAAGAGAAATGCTCCCAGTCTGGACTCTGCAAACTGAACCTTAAAACCAGCCACCAGAAATCAGAAATTGTTTTATTGCCTGGTATGTGTTAACATACTAGAAATTTGACTCTGGTGTTTCTCTCTTGGCATGTTAAGGGAAAGACATAAAGAAATAATAATAAAAAAAATAAATATATATATATATATATAAACATTGAAATTAGGAATAAGGTACAAAGGGTGGGGTTTAATCTGGACTGGTTCTCTCACACTAATCCAGTTAGTCAACACACACACACAAGGACAGACTCGACATTTTCTTCAAAGAGCCAAAACCACCAAGGAGACCTGAAATAAAGAGCTCCAGTCTACACACACACAGTGTAGAACACCACAGCCCAGTCATAACTGATCCCAAATCAAACACACCTGGACCTGACAAAGCTGGACCACACCTCAGTCTATGTCCAGGGCTTTGTCTCCGGGCACTGATATTCAGACCATGTGGTTCTATAGTACTAGGACCTGAGTTGCATGAAATTTCCATGGGTGACCATAAAAATCGGGATTCGGATCAGCAGCTACAGGTCTAAAGTCCTGTTTCTGCGGTAATGATGGTAGTCTGGGAGTTTAGTATCTCAGGTTCTTGTTGAGTGAAGACTGACACCTGGACCTGCAACGTCCTCTGTAAAACCTGGACCCGGAAACATGAATCTGAACCGTCTCATGTAAGACCTGGAACTAGACTATCTTTTCTAGAAACCCTTACCTGGACTAGTCTCTGTAACCTGCTGGACTCTCTGCCTTCACCACCTCCACCTGCTATTGTGTTGTTTTGTTGTCATGTTGTTTTTATTTATTTATTTTTTTGTTCTTGTTTTTTATTTGAATTTATGTCCTGACAGACACATAGCTGTGTCCTCACTGGCACAAAAGTGTCTCAAGTTAACTAACTCCACACCCGAAGGTTTGTTTCTGAACAACAGTAGAGGGTGTATGTGTCTCACATTCTCTGCAGCTACAAAAACAAACAACCCAGAATAACACAAATGGTATAACAACATCCACATGTTTAATGAGATGTTTTCATTTTACAATGTAAATTTTTCCTTGTCAGGGTAAAAATTGACATTTTCTGTCTCTGAAGCACTTTAATGTAAAAACCACCTGAAGCAAAATAATAAATCCAGCACAACGGGCTGCTATAAGGATGACTTCAGCTGCTCTCTGTTCTCTCTGTGCTGCTTGTAAACTGATCTCAAACATATTTTTGTTTTTAAATCTGCTGTAGTTTCAGTTTTTACAATCATTGCTCACTGAAAAACCAACAACAGCTGGATGCCATAATCTGATGAGAACCGACCCAACCAGAACTGACCTGAACGTCAGCTCGTACAGTCGCAGTCAACATCTATTTATTTAAAAAAAAAGCATGTTTTATTTTTAAAGAGGCTCAGGGGGGCTTCCTGCAGAGATTCACCTCTTGGAGTAGAACTCAACTCATCATTTCTATGTTGACTGTAAAATTATTTCGTTAACCTTTAACCACATGTTTCTGTCTGCGACAACAAAAGAACATGTCATTGGCGCAGATGATGGCACATGACCTACAAGATGAAATTCAAAATTCCACACCAACACATGATGACCTGAGTGTAGGCAGAAGTCTAAACTCTGAAGGCAAACGACACAGAGACTGAACCTGGAAACCTGAAGTGGGATTTTAGAGTCCATGTCAAACACTCTCCAGAGCGACAACAAATGAAAAGATCGGGCCAATATGACACTATAAATGGTCCTGTGCGCCGCCTTCTTTAATCTGCAGTTGTTAATCTGAATGCGGTCAAATTGAGCCAAAACAGGAAACACATCGAACAATAAAGAAGTCTTACCTGTGTCTTCGTCAATGGCGAATCGTCCGAGTCCGCTGCCATCACGAATGGAGTACTGAATCTCTCCATCTCTGCCAGAGTCGTCATCGTTAGCAGTGACTTGCAGTAGGGTAGTTCCAATCCGGGCATTCTCTTTCACTAATCCCGTCAGGGCAAAGTGGGAAAAGTATGGAGTGTAGAGGTTCTCGTTCACATCCACCACCTCCACCTCCACAAATGTGACAGAGAGAAGAGAAACAGGCCTCCCTTTGTCTTTGGCCTTCACAGTGATGTTGTAGAACTGCTGGGTCTCATAGTCCAGCTCTTTTGTCAGTCGGATCGCGCCGCTGGCCCTGTCTACCTCAAACCATCCATTGTAGTCATTGGCTAATGAGTACCTGACCTGGCCTCCTAACCCCAAGTCTGGGTCCTGGGTTTCTAACCAGGCCACAACTGTTCCTATGGGCAGATCCTCCAGAACCCTGGCTTTGTAAACACTGGGGATGAAAAGTGGAGGACAATCATTTACATCCTCCAGGATGATTTTCAAAGTGGCCACAGAAAACCTCTGGTTACCTTTCTGTGCCCTGTCCCGGGCCTCAATCTTCAGAGTGAAAGTCGAAACAAACTCCCTGTCTAGTTGACCCGCAACATAAACAATTCCGTTGGTGGAGTTGATGCTGAACTGAGTGATGCTGGTCAGAACAGAATACAGAACTTCGCCATTAGATCCAAGATCTTTGTCAGAGGCTGCAATCTGAATCACGTCTGTACCTATGGCTGTGTTTTCAGGAATTATGATCTGATAGCCTCCTTCCTGTAGAAACTGTGGTGAGTTATCATTAGCATCTTCTACATACACAGTTAACAATCGCCAGGAGGTTTTCTGAGGCAGACCGAGGTCATAGATCGTGAGATTGAGGAGATAACGATCCCTTTTTTCTCTGTCCAGGGGCAGGAAGACACTAATGAGGCCAGTTTCTATGTCAATGGTAAAACAGCTGTCTGTGTTTCCATCTGAAATAGCATAAAGGACCTGACCATTGAAACCGGTGTCACCATCGTAGGCATTCACCTTGAAAACACTGGAGCCCACCTTCAGGTCCTCTCTCACAGAGATATCTGTGGGAAAAGCTCTGTCAAATTGAGGCGTCTGCCGATTGACAGAGAACAGGTCAATGAAACCTTCCTCGATTTTGGGCTTGCTGCTGGCTTTGGACTTTTTCAGTAATTTCTCAGCTAACTTTTGGGCTACTCTGGTTTCTTTACAGTTGAAACCTTTGGGAGGTGATTTCCCATGAACAACTGTGATGTTCACAAACATAGGGTCGGAAAAGTTCTCACCATCTGTGGCAGTTATTTTGAGGCTGAAGACACCATTCTTTGGATTGGCTGTTGCAAGGGAGTGTCGCAGTGCAAGAACCCCTGAATCCGGGTTAAGATCAAAGTAGCCCCATTCATTCCCTGAAATGATCTTATATTTCACTAGTTCTAATTCATCTATATCAATTGCGGACATGGTGGTAATTGGTTCATCCACCGGAAAATCCCTAGAAATCACACCCTGGCATGACACCTTCTCAAACAGCGGTTGGTTGTCATTTACATTTTCCAGGTGGATGGTCACGTTTACCTCGCTCTCCCGTCTGTAAGGAGACCCCCAGTCAGATGCTCTGACAACAAACACAAAGCTCTCAGGTGAGGATTCAAAGTCCAGCTCCTTTGTGATGCTGATCATACCAGAGAACTGGTTGATCCGGAATGGTAAAGGCTGCAGACTGGAGATGCTGTAGGTTATGTATCCATTTTCACCTTTATCCTTGTCCACTGCAGAAACTGTGAGCACATTGGTCCCAACCGGAACACTTTCATTCACAAAGAACTCGTAGGAGGACTGAGCAAATGTTGGTGTGTTGTCATTGGCATCCTCAATGGTCACCCGCAATTTCACTTTGAGCTCACTGTCTATTTCCAGCACCTCCAGGTTAAAGACATCCTGGGTCACCTGAGTGAACCAGCAGGTGGTGGAGATGACACCTGTTACGGTGTTCATTTGAAAAAAAGCTGAATCAGCAGAAGGTGCCAGGATATACTCAGCATCATCAGGCTCTGGTTTGATTTTAACAGCCTCAACTATTGTTCCTGGTGGTGAGATTTCGTTCAGACTCACTTCATACACTTCCTGCTCAAAGTTCACTTCCCCTGTCTGCTGCGTCCTTACCATGACGTGGACAACTTTGACAGCAGAGAACTTCTGAGGGGTTCCTCTGTCTTTAGCCTGCAAAGTGAGGTTACAGCCATAAGGGTAGTTCTCCCAGTTTACTGAGCCAGAGGCCTTTATGGAGAACATGCTCTCTTCAGATCTCTCTACAACAAACTGCTCTGAGGGGTCTCCACCAACAATGACCACAGAGTCGATTTCTCCATTCAAACCCTCATCGTGGTCTTCAACAGTTACCATCACATACACAGGATTTTTATCGAGCCATGAGGGGCTATGGGTGACCACGCTCATTACAGGGGCATGCTCATTCATACGCTCCACGTGGACAAAGAGCTTGGCTGTGCTGCTGACCCCATTATTTCCATACAGCTTCATGCCGCGGTCCACTGCCAGGATTTCTAAATCATAGCGGTTCTGCTCATCAACATTGAGCTTCCCACTGAGGGAAACCACTCCACTAGTCGGGTGCACTGCAAATAGCTCCATCTTCTCCTTGAAGAAATAGTAAAACTCCCCGTTTGAGCCAATATCTGCATCTGTGGCGGTAACTTGTGCTATGCTAGTCCTGAGAGGTGTGCTCTCTGCGATGGTGACAGAGTATGTGGTGGGTGAGAACAATGGTCGTAGGTCATTCATGTCCAACACCTGTATGCTGACTTTAGTCCAGGCCTCAAGGATGGCTTCCCCCTTGACAGAAGCTTTCACTGTCAACACATAATTATCCTGGATTTCTCGGTTCAAGATGGCAGCGTTTCCACCTTTAGTCCTTATGCGTAAGAAGCAGAAATCCCCAAGCACATATTCCTCCGCCTTGAAAAGCCCTTCGTCATCACCTGAAGTGATCCTGTAACGAACTTCCCAGGCGCGCTGAACCAGGTGGACACCCATTTTAACTTTACTGTTGGCGTAGGTGCGTGCTGCTGAGTTTTCATGAACGGTGGCGTGGTACACAACCTGGGTGAAACCAAAGGAGGGGCCATCCTGAAGGGGACCCAGGGTGTTCAGGCTACAGCACGGTGGAGGATTCAGGAGCAGCAGTGGCAGCAACAGGCCGAGGAGAGGGGCTCGCATGCCTTCCCATCGGCCCATATTCACATCCATCCCATCATCACTCACTCCTGCAACAGAAAGACACAGAGAGGTGGGAAAGATTAGTTGAGCCACAATTTGACCTTTCACCCCCAAGACCTTACATCTACTAACTATCCATCCACGAGAGGGAGAGCTGCAGTTACCAGGCAACCAAAATGAAGGCTGACATCATCACTGTGTGGCCTCTAAAGGCTCAGTCAATTGCAAGTTTGCAAAAAACCAGAGCTGGTTTGAGAAGGAACAAAATAATTGTACGGCTCGGAAGAGGAATGTAGCAACACAAAACAAACACTTGAGAAAATAACTGCCGAGCTCAAAATGATGGCCCGGTGCATTATGACCCTGTCATAACCCCCCCACCCAAAATACTCCAGTCTGAGGCCATGTCACATCCACAGTCATGGAAAAACCAGCCAAGCTGCCGCTCAGAAAAAAAAAAAACAGGCAGCCACAGGTATGTGCCAATTCGGGCTCCGGAGAGGCTTGATCCCGTAAAAGCACCACCGCGGTCTACAATTTGATGACTCTGCACTTTCCACATGAGAGATGGGCGGGAAAAGACAGTGTGTCCGAGAGCGCCGATAATAACATGCTGCTAAATCTGCATTCACAAACACACAACCAGCTCCTCTGACCAGAAACCAGCTCAGCAAACGGTGGGGGAGGAAAATCAGCCCAACCCCAAACTGATGCCTTCTCTGGGGGGGCCTTGAAGCCCCCACCATCACCAAATCCAGGTTCAGCAGCATGTGGATCTGGTCCAGACTGAGACACTCTGGTCCGGTTTCAGGGACCTGAATCCAAATCTCCTTTATTTCTCAGCAGTTACAACACAAAGAGCAAAGAAACACATCTGGACAGACACACACAGGCTCACACCCTGAGGGCTGGTTTCAGGGCAGCAGCTGACGTTGAACACATGTGTGATCCGCCGCTCTGACCCCCCAGTTAAAACATGGAGATCAATGACGACAGCAGACAGAGACAGGCAGCTGTCACCATGTTCTGCCCTGCGGCGAAGCTCAGGGTCTGTGCTGAGGCTGATTCCTTACTGTCAGCTTTAAAATACACAATGACCCAACAACAGCATCACATCAGAAAACAGCACACACATACAACTCTGAATAAAGACAACAGGACACAGAGATAAAGATGACAACAAACACTCTACCTGTGTGTATACTAATAAATACACAATCACTGTCAACTCTTAAAACAGGTGAGTTGGACACACACAGCTACGCAAACAGTGCTGTGAACATCAGTCAGCTAACAGGCTGAACTCAATTACCCAGCAACCCTCAGTCCTGTTTGTGCTGTTTGAAAAACATGACGACAAAAACACATCAGTTTGATGTAACCATCATCATCATCACCTTCATCACCATCTCAGGTTGGTTCAGTCTCATTCAGGTTTAAAAACAAACTCAGCTGGTTCATCATAAAGATGATGGTTGATGATCGGTGATCGATGGGTGTTGGGTAGCAGCACCCTCGTGACCAACCACTCACAGGAATGTCTTCTTGTTAGTGTCCTGTTGGCCAATAGGAAGTTGTCAGCTGCTCAGTGCAATAAAATTCTGGATCTGATAAATAATGATAATCAGCGTTGTTGGAGACATCGTGTTGTTCTGACCCGACTGTTTGTCTTCAGTCAGCTGTTGCTCTGCTGCACAGCCTTAGACACACACCACAGAACAATTGTACAACTGCATCATGTTCCAAATTCCCCACAGAACGGACGTTAATCAAACTGAGCTGCCACAGGACAAAATGGCTTAACCCCCCCACCACCACCACCACCGTTCTCATGTTCCACAGCTACTGTGGAACATGAGAACCTCTCTGTCTCTCTCTCTCTGAGTGCATGCAGGAGTGAAAGACAGTGAAAGTGTGCGTCTTTTCTATCTTTTGTTTTTCTCTTTTTGTGTTGATTGTTGGTAGATTTATCATCATAGTGGATTAATGTGTTGTGGGATGGTTTTGTTCCCGGTAAGGACTCGGAGTCATGCAGACTCGTGCAGTTGGCGGCGACATGGGGTTAAACTCTGACTGTAAATTGTTCTGTGGAGGATTACAGTTTGGTGATCGGTGAGATCGTGGGTTATGAGAGCAAAAAGTCTGCATGTAGAAGGAATAACAGAGTCATCATTTTTTTGGATAGCACTGATAAAGTCAGTGTGATTGTTAAGCAAGGTGTGGTGATAAAGGACACCTTTGTTCATGTTGTACCACTGGTTAATCCAGCCAAAGATCATTTTGTCCAAAGCCCCCCCTTTCATTAGCAATGAAATGTTAAAGAGAGAATTAATGAGACACGGACAATTAATGTCTGCAATTAAACAGATTCCTTTTGGTTGTAAATCTCCTCATTTGAAACATGTTGTTTCCTTCAGAAGGTAGGTCAGTATGATTCTGAAGAACAACACTGAGGAGTTAAACTTGGTGCTTAAATTCAGAGTGGTTAGGGTTAGGGTTGATTTTGATTATGCTGTGTATGCAACTTCTGAAACAAGGAAGTGTTTTGGCTGTGGGATGGAGGGTCACCTCATTCGTTCGTGCCCATACAAACATGCAGATACAAATAATGATGAGATTGGTTCGGCTTGTGCTGGTCCCAGTACTGCTGCTTCAGTTTCTGCTGGTGTAAGTGTTAATGGTTTGGGTGCTACTGGTGAAGTCGGACCAGGTGACGTTGCTGATCCAGTTTCTGAGGGTCTGGGTGTTGTTGTTTCTACTGGTTCTACTGGTGAAGGTGCTGTTGCGGAGGTCAGTGAACAGTCACACACTAACAGCGGTGACAGTGAACACAGGAGGAAGAGGGTTTTCTAGAGGAAGATGAGGGGGAGATGTTGCATGAAATGTCTCAGGATAAGAAGAAGAAGAAAACTGAGGACATTTGTCAGTCTTCTGGTGAAACTAAGACACTTTCTCAGGATCAGTGTCTGCAGTCAGGTGAGAGCAAAAGTAAAGAAGATGATGACGAGGAGTCTCTTGCTTCCTCACAGTCATGGTCTCGCAGGAAGAGGGGTTATTCTCTAGCGAGTATCAAGAAGTTCCCACAGGACACTAAGGGAGCAAGGAATGTTAAAGTGTTCGTGGATTTACATCTCCTCCTTGATACAGACTTTTCAGAGAAGTTCGGGTGTTTTGTGGGAGAAAGCTTTCACTGACCAGGAGCATTTTCGTGTTAAAAACTAGTTCTGAAGGTTAAAAAGCAGCTAGCTAGTGATGAATAAGTCTAATAGAGTTTCTCATTTATTTCTTTTTTGTTTGTTTGTTTTGCAACATTTTTTCTGTTCTATGGGGGACATACAAATAGGCAGCTTGAATTTAAATGGGGCAAGAGATTATTGGAAAAGGGCATCTCTTTTCAACCTGTGTTCTCTTCAGAAGTAATAATGATGATAATGAGGCTGATTGGAAAAAAGAATGGACTAGTGAAATCTTTTAAAGTCACAAGACCAGTAAAAGTTGTGGGGATGGGATTCTTTTTTCCAGGAATTTCATTCCACAGTCTGTAGACTCTGAAAGGTCGTCTATTAAAAGTAACAGCAGTGTGTGAAAATGTAAAAATTGTGTTTTTTATATTTATGCTCCAGTCTTGGGAGCGAAGAGGTTAATCTTTTTGGATGTTTTAAATGATGTGATAGAGAATGTCAAAGTGAAGAATATGTATTTATTGGTGGAGAATTTAACCTCTAACCCTAACCCGAACCATCCAGAGCCTCATACTGCCTCTCACAACCGTCTGCTTCATCTCATTTAAGCTCATGAGTTGTGTGATGTGTGGAGGGGATTTCATGATGAACAGAGACAATATACTTGGAGACATGTTAAAGATAACTTATTGTCTATGGCTAGATAGGTTTTATTGTTTCAGACATCATTTTAATGTATTTAAGAGTTGTACTATCAGCCCTGTTGGGTTCTCTGATAATTCACTTGTAACAGCTTCTATCTTTATAAAATGTGTTAAACCCAATAGTGCTTTTTGGCATTTCAACACAGCTTTATTGGAGGATAAAAACTTATATTTAATATTTGTGTTTTTTGGAACAATCACCAAAGTACAAAATTGGATTTTGTGTCTTTACAACCTTGGTGGAAAGGTTAAAATAAGGCAATTCTGTCAACAGTACACTAGGAATGTCACATACCTCAATGAGTTCAGTGAAAAGTCTGGAATCTGAAGTGGAGAAGCTCCAAGAGTTTTCTGAGGTCACACTGAAACACTTGCAGTGATAAGGTCTGCTTTAACCAACCTGCTGGGTGTCTCAGCTCAGGGGGCTCTGATCAGATCTCAAAATGTTGCATTGATGGATGTCCCATCACATTTTTTCTTCGGTCTGCTGCAATTTGTAAGCGTGCAGTCGGTTTCTACAGCAACCTGTTGAAGTTTGAACACAGAGAGGAGCAGCCAGTGTCTCAGAGGTTTTATTGTGGTCTCCCTCAGGTTGAGCATCATCCTCTGATGAGCTTCATGCTGCTCTGCAGGTCATGCAGAGTGGGAAAGCTCCCGGCATCGAGGGTTTACCTGTTGGCTTCTATAGGTCCTTGTGGTCAGTGGTGGGGGGGTCTGCTCTCAGTACGGAGTGATAGTCTGCTGCTGCTGCTGCAGGAGGGCAGTCCTTACCCTGCTGCCTAAGAAAGGTGACCCACAGCTCATAAAAAACTGGAGGCCTGTGTCGCTGCTCTGCACTGATTACAAGCTCCTCTCTAAAGTGTTCTCATCCAGGCTGAGTCAAGTGATGGCACAAGTCATTCATAGTGATCCTGGGAGGTTGATTAATGATAACATCACTCTGATTAGAGATTTTTTTGGAGATCTGTAAGTTGTTTTGCATCAAAGCTGGAATCATATCAACTGACCAGGAAAAAGCTTTCGATCGTGTTGAGCACGAATATTCATGGCTCACTCTACGTGCTTTTGGTTTCAGTCCTGGTTTTACTGACAAAGTTAAGGTTTTGTATTGTGACATTCAGAGTGTTCTTAAAATTAATGGTGGACTGAGCACCCCCCTTCAGGTTCAAACAGGAATTAGACAAGGCTGCGCCCTCTCTGGTATGTTGTATTCCTTAGTAATTGAGCCTTTGTTGCACAAACCTAGATCTGACCTGCAGGATCTAACTATTCCTGGCTGTACTGCTCCTTTGAAATTGTCTGCTTATGTGGATGATTTGGTCATTCTGGTTAACTGTCAGCAGGATATTGATATTTTGGCGAGAAAAATCACTCAGTTTGGTTTAATATCTCCAGACAAGGTTAACTGGGACAATAGTGAAGCTCTCAGTGTTGGATGTGTCAGCTCAGTTTGCCTGGGGGGATGATTTGGAAGACGGGGGGGTTGAAATATTTAGGTGTTTTTCTGGGGGATCAGTCTGTTGTCCTTAGAAACTGGGAAAATGTTCTTGAAAAGGTCAAAGGTCAACCAGCTAGGTGGGAGTGGATTATAATGAATTTGTCACATAGAGGGAAGGTCCTCATTGCAGATAACTTGGTTTCCTCTTCTTTGTGGCACTGCCTGTCAGTTGTTGACGCCCAACCAGACCTGCTGTCTAAGGTCCAGGCTCTTCTTGTGGATTTTTTTCTGGGACAAACTGCACTGGCTCCCTCAGAGTGTGCTGTATCTGCCGAGGGATGAAGGAGGACAGGGCCTGACCCATCTGAGCAGCAGAGGGGCTACCTTCCGTCTCTAGTTCCTACAAAGGTTTCTGTGTGGTCCTACAGATCTAGTCTCGAGGCCGCTGGCTTGTGCCATCTTGAGTCAATGTGGTGGAATTGGACTGAACAGAGCTTTGTTCCTTATGGATTTAAAGAAGCTTCACATCAAGGAGCTTATTGAAAATGCTATGTTGGCAATTTAAGGTGTGGAGTTTGTTTAAAAAAGAGAGACTGGGACATCACTGCTCACTGTTCTGGCTGCTCCAGGAGCCAGTCGTCCATGGGACTTGGTTTGATACGGTCTGTCAGCTGGGGCAAACTCTGCTCAGGCAGTTCTGTGTGTCTAACATAGTGACTCTGGGACACGTTGTTCAGCTCCCAGGAGCAAACATGGAGGATGCATCTCCTCTTGCCTCTCAGTTAGAGGCGGGATCAGTGCACACTATCACTCTGGTGCTCAATAAATGGAGAGATGCTCTCTCAGACAGTGAGAAGAATTTGTTAGCTCAGTACTGTGTTGATTCTATTCAACCTAATGAAGATGATGTTTTCCCTTCGTTGAACATTTTCCCAGATTTTAGGGACTGTGCAGGTCCTTTTTTGAGCGGTGGGAATTCCTCTGGTCACTTAGGTCTGAGTGACGATGCTGGACCTGAGTCACCATTAACAAAAAGTGCTGCCGACCTGCAGTGGAGGGTTGTGCATGGTATCGTAGCAGTTCATGCTTTTGTTTCCTTCATTAATTCTGATGTTAATCACGAGTGTCCATTTTGCAGAAGCCATGAAACTGTTTTCCATTAGTTCATGGAGTGCTGTCGACTGCTGCCACTGTTTTCTATGCTTGGGAATGTTGGGGGGAATGACCTTCAATAGAGGCTTCTACATGCGATCCTGGCAGTCAGTGCCTTTGTCTCCATACTCAACCCGTGCATCTCCTGTGTCCTCGGCTCGGCCCCCTGTTCTCCCAGCTGGACACACTGCTCAGGAAAGGAGGAGAGGTGTTCTCCTTCCAGACCTTCATCCTGGGCTTCAGATACAGGAAGGCCACCAAACACAGGAGCCAAATGATCAACTTCATCCTGGGACAGGCTAAACTGGCCATCTACGTCTCCAGGAAGAGGAAGATGGAGGACAGTGTGGACACTGACCTGGTCCTCCTGTTCAGCAGGATGGTTAAAGACAGAGTGATGATTGATTTTAAATACTACAGAGAGATGCAGGACCAAGCAGATCTGGACCCCAGGTCTGGTCCTGTGCTCAGTGCAGGAGGACCAGCTGCTCTTCACCGACCAACTGACCTGAGCAGTTTGTGTGTTTGGTTTGATAAGTGACTGAAATCTGTGTCGAAACCTGTCTCTGGAAATGAGTGAAATAAAGTTGCCTTAAAAACCAAAACAAATCTCTCTGTCTCTCTATCTCTCTCTGTCTGTTAAATCACTTACCTGCCGCTCAACTCAGCAGGAAATGAGGGGGCGGAGTCTCATCTGGTTACCTGATCCTAGCACGAGGTTTATTTTTCCTTGTTGGAGAACTGACTGATCCTGCAAAATCTTCCAAAGATTTATTATTGATTTACAGTTTTGCATTAAACATCTTATGACACCAGGAGATATTATCAACTGTGTTATTGTGTGTGTGCATCAGTTCCTGTCTGTCCTCATCACACATGCGTCTAGCCAGTGTTTGTAGTGGGGACTCTGCTCTTTAAACTTCTGAGGCCCATAAAGCTGGTCCCCAAAAGTGTAGTAAAACAAGCTCTCGCTCTCTTTCACACACACACACACACACAGTGAACCAAATGAGCAGCCCGATCTGTCTGAGAGAGAAGACACTGAGCACCAAGGACGATGCTACTGTCTGCTCAGTGAGACACACACACAGCTTCGACCTTCAAATGGCCTGCAGACGAGCTCACGGTCGTCTGATGAGCAGCAGAGGTTTGTACATGTAGAGAATCAGAGACTCATTCATATTCACACTGCAGCTCCTCTCACACTGACTGTGTGTGTGTGTCTCAGTGTGTGGGATGTTCACACTCGCCACATTTCAGTGCAGAAAGTGCTCATTTTTCACCAGAGAGGCGTGGGTACTGCTGCGATGCCAGGAGATACCCTTTATCTCTCACACACACACATATACACACATTGACACACACACTCACTTGAGAGTGGGTGCATTGCAGAGAAGCAGAAATAATTGCATAATACTAACTTCGACACCCCATTTACTTCAGTGAATCTCAGCTGAGTACAGTGTGTGTGTGTGTGTCTGTCTGTGTGTACAGAGCTGTATACACTGTAAGTGAGAGCTCCACTCAGTCCAGACCAACCTTCTGTTTCTGTTCCTAGTGGGCCCATTTGTTCTGCTCTGAAAGCCATGATCCATTTAAGGCTTGTGTGTGTGTGTGTGTGTGTGTGTGTGTGTGTCTGTAGTTTTGGGCTCACCATGTAACACTATCCCACCGTGTCCCTGGAGGTCTCAGGTCTTGAGGAGCAGAGACAGAACAGGGGGGGTTGAAACATGAGGAGGAGGGACGGCTGATAAAGTGTTTAAGGCCAGAACAAAAGAGGGTTTAACACGAACCCCGATGCAGTAAGTCCACTGGATGCTGGTTCTGACTGGTCCAGTCTGGTACAGGTCCCCGTTAAAGCAGACCATGGCTCCACTGATAAAAACCAGTAACCAATGAAAACACTGTTCTGAGGTAAGCACAGCTGACCAATCAAAGCAGAGACTCAGTGACGCTTCATGTTAATATTTAATTTGATTTGCTCCAGAATGACAACACCTGAGGTGACATGACCACCTGACTCCGTCTCCTGCAGCATCATAAACTGAAGTTGTTGGCAGAGTTACTCTGTGATTCAATCTGCATCTCTCTTTTATCTATGAATAATGTGTGTGTGTGTGTGTGTGTGTGTGTGTGTGTTTGTGTGTGTGTGTTGGCTGTGTATGTGACTGAAACACAAACATGAACACATGCTCATTAATTTCTTCCACTAATCAGAAAACAGATTTCTCTTTTCTCTCTCCCTCTCACACATACACTCTCCAGCCATGGGAATACAGAGGCAGCATGAATATGAATTGAGGGAGTATATTAGCATGCTAAAAGCTAACAGCTACAGATTTCTCCCTAGCTGGTGTTGCAGCGCCGAACACCCTGCAGACTTGACTTATTTATAGGCCCTCACACACAAACCAGCTGACTACATGTGTCCTGACAAGTGTTTCATAAAACCTCACCGTACTCCTCTTCAATCTGCTGTGAATATAAAGGGTTTTGAGGGTCAGAGGTCAGACTGTCATCTGACTGAGGTTGGGGAGATGCACAACAACACAAAACTCATCAGCTTTATTATTATTTCATCCAAACTTTGTATTTAGTGGTGTCATAATTACAATAACAACGAACAAGTTAACAGTGTTAACTGTGACCTTTGTCAGATGATGAAGCTTAAAGTGTCTCTGGTACAGGTGGGTTCTCCAGAAGCGGACTATTTCAGTCCTAAGTGTTAGTCAACACGTTTACATGCACAGTTAAGTGGAGCTATGGTTGTAGCGCGATAAAGCCATCTGATCGAACTTCTGTCCTTGTCACAGTAAACATGCATGGGGGTGAAATCAATGTATTTGTTGAAATCATGTTGCCTCCGCTATAATAGGTGGCAATATGCACTCTTTTGGCTTGTGGGCCACTACCGATTGACCTGTGATGTCACAGACCACAACAGAGGTGGAAAGAAAAAAAGACCAGTGAGCTAACAAGTTAGCCTCTGCATCCGTCCAAAAATGAGCTTTTGTTGCAGAGTTTGTCATGTTTGACTTGTTTGCAGTTTGCCGGCTTCTTTTGTCTGACCACCTATGTTTACTTTACTTTTTAAGTGCTGTACAACTTCCGGGTCATAGCTGAGTGCAAAACTTAAGCACATGCACAGATCACCTCCTTCGGTTCCAGTCCGACTGTCAGTATACATGCAGCAGCAGATCAAATTTCAATCGCATTATCTGGGTGTGTTAGACCAGCTATTATAAGTTTGACTTGAGTCAAGCTAACGTGTTTACATATACTTATATAAGTCCAGTTTTGGTCGGACTAATGCAATATATTTTTTTTTTTTTTTAGGTGTCATGTAAGTGTAGTGAGTGTGTATGTGGTGACATACACAGTATGTCAAACTGAGACAGGCTGTGAGGGGACAGACCAGGACCAGATGACAAATGACTAGATGAACTGAGAGGCCAGAATGGACAAACAAAATACACCTGAGACCACAATCTGAGTCCAGCTCCACAAATCCAGAGAGGATTGAGTGACTGAGGGCTGAAAGAAAGAGGACAGAGGGACTGAGGGACTGAGGGACAGAGGAATAGAGGACAGATCACAGAGGGACTGAGGACTGAGGGACAGAGGACTGAAGCGTCTAAGGGGGGGTTTGGGACTTCCTTAAACTCAGTCAGAGCTCCTGTTTCTTCAGTCGGGGCTGCAAACACACACTTTTACACACAGCTGTTTTCTTTGATGATAGCTGAACGGCAACATCTGGACAAGAACTGAACTGATTCTGTTCGGCTCCTTTGTGTTGATGTGTGTGTCTGCAGACTGTGCCACTACCTCCTTCAGCACTTGTTGTGTAACATGTTTCCCACAACACACAATGAGATAGACTTCATATTACAGTAACACAAAACCACCACAAAACACAACACAACCACCCAGAATTACACAGCACATCAACAGCTGGTTTCTTAGTAATCCTCACAACAAAGCCACAAAGCCGCCCTGCCGTGAACTGCTGAACATGTACAAGAGAATAAAACTGCAGTCCAGCCGGTTTACTTGCTGATAGTAACACTGTTCAGTAGCACAATCAGTAACACAATCCTTTATCCCCTCCAGTTTGACTTGTGGCCGAAGGCTGAGCACAACAAACCAACACACAACGAAGCATATACTCTGTTTGTAAGTGAATGTTAACTCAGATATGAACCAGTCCCCCCCAACCCTGCTGGTCCTCAGTGAACTCAGCTCCACCCAGCTGGTTCTAGTCCTGGTCTTAATGCCCCCCCCCCTCATTAGTTCTGGAACCTTCTAATCCAAAGAAACAAACAGACAAACACTGACATTAATGGAGCTGCAGAGAGAAAGGAGCCGAGATTTACAGCTATACATGCTCTTTCCCAGAGGACACACACACACACACACAGACAGTCACCTCAGTTTGTCCATCAGTCTTGTGTTTGTTCTCTCCACCTTCACTTCTGTCTGCAGATATAAATGGAGCTCCGGGGTAAGGGGGGGGTTGTTGCCATGGCAGCAAATGCCAGAGACTCTGTTGGCCAGTGCCCACATTCCTCCATCCCAGCACTAACACCATCTCCTGCCAACTGCAATAACAGTCGGTGACAAACCCAATGGGTCAGGAATGACATCATCAGTCCCGGTGACGGGTTCGAGCCAGTCTGGACTCCGGACTGAAGTTTGAATATAAAGCCCTGTAGAGTCTGATACTGGACCAGTCCTCGAGACATCACTGCAGAATCATGACCAGGATGATTTCTCTGTTGTGAGCAGGTGCAGCCCACAGACCTGCTGTGTCAGTCGACAACCTCTTGAATAAACCAGAGGACTGTAGAGACCTGGTCCGGGGCGTCCTGATGTGTGTTTGGGGTAGAAGCTGCAGGTCTGTGGCCTGAGACCAGATGTCAGGGTCTGCTGCGAACCAGATTTCCACGGACTCGGGTTTCAGGAAGATTCTGGACCAGAGTGTGAGCTGTATCAGGATCCTCCTGAGTCTTGGTCCCAGAGCTGGTCTGCTGGTCTGCAGCCTGAGGAGAAGGTGACCTGTGGTGAGCGGAGGGGGGATGGGGGGAATGAGAAGCTGTTCTGTTCAGTATGCAGAGGGCCTCAGTCCTGACTGTGGATTCACATCAAAGCTCAGCTGCAGAGCTGAATTCTAATGTCTGGTCCTGGTCTGGTCCTGGTCTGAACTGATTCCTCTGCTGCTCCCCCTCCTTTTATTTCATTTTCTGTCATTTGCAACTGTTTGTGGCAGCCAGTTAGGACACTTACAAGAAATATCATTGTGTAAAAGTAACAGCCAATGAGCAGAGTCCATCTCTAAGTCAGCCAATAGAGGAGCTCCATCGTTCAGTGAGAAGTTTTTAAACCACAAATAAGCTTTCTTATGGAGATCAACCTTCCAAAAGAAAGGATCAGAGCTCCAAAATAAAACTACACAGTAGTGGAGAGAAAGAGTAGTTTGCTCTTTCACTTTACAGAACAACAACAACAACACACGCACACAAAAGATTTCCCTGCTACAATAATATCGCAGTACAACAGTCACAACCTCCAAGAGGGTCTATTAGCTGCCCCCCCCATTGCTCCTGTTAGAGGCTCCAGCCCCCAAATTTACTAATCAGATCTGTGAATCAAAGAGCTGCTGGACAAAATTCAGCTCTGTTATCATGGTCCTCACTCTGCATGTAAACCAACACTACTCCACAACAGCCTCTTTGTGTACAAGTGACGTTTTGTATAAATCATCCTCTGAACACACTTCGTGTTCACACACAGACACACAATCAGCTACATGAGTCTGTAATCTGCATGTAAACCAGCTGCTCTCATCAAAGGTCACAATTTTCTATGACTATATGTTCGATGAAACTGATGAGCTGCTGGTGAGTCTGCAAAATAAAACATCCTGCAGTGTGTCTCTTGTTTTAGAGGCTCATATCACTTTCAGGTGAGTGTTTTCAGGTGACTGATGGGAAGTGAATTACTTTAAATGTAGAAAAGTGGGCGGAGTTACAGAAGCTGCCATGTCATTAAGAGGCACCTCCAGAAAATTTGACGGTTTCTGACAGTCAGCTTGTTGACTCCGCCCCCTGAGTGTGGGAGTTTGAGGCGTGGCCAGGGAATAAACCCACCTGGTCGGTCAGGTCATGCATTATGCCAATGGGTCCCCATGAGAGCAGTGGAACTAGAATATGTGTGTGTGTGTGTGTGTGTGTGTGTGTGTGTGTGTGTGTGTGTGTGTGTGTGTGCTTGACTGAGTCTCGGGTGGGGGGGGTGTTAATGAGGCAGTGGGATATGAACAAACAGCTTCCATCCTGATGAGTCCATTCACACAAAGACAAAGGGGGGAGGAGGGCAAACACTCACATTTAAATATCAATGGACACACATGACCCAGCAGCACAGTGTGTGTGTGTGTGTGTGTGTAGCAGTGATCCCACATGTGCTCATTCATCTCCAGGTTCCATCAAATGGGAAGGACAGTTTGTTGGGGGGAGGATTATATCCTTTTTAAGGGTTAGGGGGGCTTCCTGCTGCTGGTTCAATTATCTGGACAGTAACCACAACAACCACAGGACAGCTCCGGACTCCCATAATGCATAGCTGGAAATATTCAGAAAGTGGCTGTGTGGTTCTTGGTCCTTGGCTAAGCCTAACGCACAAACCCAGTGAAGTGAGCATTCAGATACTGTTGAATCACACAATCATACACATCTAATCTCAATGAATTATGTGGGTGTTGAGTGAAAGTTGTGTAGTTACGACAAAATCATATACACACACACACACACAATCTGAACCATGAGGCTAAACTTGCAGTTCCTCCACAGACCACTACAGTCCAGGTCAGACACGAACATAGCCACAGCTAACTCAGAAACCTGTAGTGATGTCACATGCACACACATAAACAGTCAACTCAACACAGAGTGAATTGAGCTGATGAGATGATTTCTAAGGTGTTTGAGGTGGTCTGAACATAACACAACTGCCCTTAGGGACACACACACCTTTTATTTCCTGTCATCTTCCTCAGCAGTGGCTGGTGAACCCTTGGGGCGCGCGGGGGGGGGTTCATGTCTGACTTCATGGCTGAAGTCAGACATGGCTGAAGTCGCTTCCTAACAAGCTATCGATCCCCAAACCGCCACCTGGCTCTGCTTTAAACTCAGTTTTCCTGCTTCCTGCCGACATCCATCAAAGGTGGGGGGGAGTCCCGCCACCACTTCAGTGATAAAGCGAAAATTGATTGAGAAGTTGCTACTAACAGGGCTGAGTATCAGGGTGGCGGGCTGGTTTCTCTGTACTTTGAGTCAAGAGGGAGACCAGGACCAGAACCAGGATCAGCACCAGTACCCGGGTCATCATGGATCCAGAGTGTTAGCCTGCAGCTAGCTGCAATAACTGAGCTGCCTCCATCACCACACTGTGTGGGAGTGTGTGTACTAGTAAGCCCCGCCTCCAGGAAGTCCAGGTGCTTTTCAAATCCACCTGCTGTTTCCTCAGGTGTGAAAAACCAGTAAATAACAGCAAAGTGATATTTATACAGAGATAAGACAGACTGACCTCCTCCCCTGTTTCCTCCTCTCCTCTCTTGCTTCCCCTTGGCAGGGGGGGGGGTCCAGGTGGGGGAGGTGGTCTCTCTCCCAGGGATTGACAAACAGACAGGAACACTGCTGGGGTGTGAAATAAAGAGCAGCCTAACAAGGGCTCAGTCAGAAGTAACATACATGTCACAACAGATGGATGGCGTGGTCCCGCCCCTCTGTGACAGCACGCTGCTTCCCGCTCAAATTCCTCCTCATTCAGGACTCAAAGCTGTATTTTCAACACAATTAGACACACCTCCAGGCCAGATACACGATCCCATGCAGGAGCTGTTGGGACCTGCCCCCCCCCTTGTGTTTCACGAACACACACCTGCCTCAATAATGATTCACCAATTATATCAGCACAAGCACATTATTCTACAGTAATGACTTGTGTCAGTAGTGGCTGTGGCTGCAGGGAACAGAAATGTTTAATGGATGTTTTCTGCAGGAACTCACTCCTGTTTCTGTTTCTGTGGACAGAGAGACAGAGTCTGATCCTGAAACAGCTCTGGACATGATTTCACTTGACAAAGAGCTGACTGTGAATTCTTCTGCAGCCTGATTGGACAGCTGCCAAAGTGAGGCGGCTGACGCAGTCTTTCATCTGAACCTGTCTCAGATCTCCTGGTTGGGGGCCCAGACAAGACAAGGACAGTGTGGGGACGGTGCTGTGATATCTCCTCTGTCCACGCTTCATCTCACTGACTTTAACTCTTCTGTCCTCTGTTTCCTGCTTCACAGCTGCAGACGCTATGATTGGCCAATACAAAATTCGTATCCAATATGGCTACATTAAAACAAAACAGTGGGCCCTTCCCATTCAGAATGTTACCCCTCCCTTTACGATTTCCTAGTGCCTCCCCATCCCAGTCGCCCATCCCCTTGGTGGGTGTTAGCCCCTCCCCTTACTGAGGATGTTGATCCATATGAGTAAGAGACTGAGCAGAAATAAATCCAATACCCCCCCCACCCCTCCCCCTTAAAGAGGGTTATTGTATTGGTGCAACCTGAAGATCTTTGAGTGTCATTTGAAACTACAGCAGAAGATGTTGATGACCTCACTGATCAATCATGATCGGAGCACTCGATTTCTGTTTCTCTTGTTTCCTTTGACTGATTATCATCACCAGTGACCCCCTCCCCAATCCCACTCACCCCCATTGCTACTGGTGAGAATGAACTCTGACATGGTTTCTGGTGTAAACTGATCCTGCAGCCTGAATGTGTGTGAATGTGTCTACTAACGGGGCACAGAGCAGATGATATCTTCCAGATGTTCAGGGTGACGGTGAGACCGGACAGCTCCTGACGCTCAGAAACAGACCGAGCAGAGACGAAAACGACAAAGACAGACCAGACGGCGGGCATCTGGGCTGATACATCCACCATTCAGCAGCATTCCTGCAGAGGCTGAGAACAATGGAGGCCGCTCACCTCACACACCAGCCAGTCGCACAAACACACAGTACCAAGCACTGGTACATAACATGCAAACCCCCACCCTGAATAAAGGAGGGAACCAAAGAAATCCCCCAACTCTCCTCTCTTTCTCTCACACAACGAATTGCGGGAGGGGGGGGGTGCAACGTGCTGGCATTTGGCACGAACAGACACTCACAAAGCCCCCGGGACCCCGAAGATGAAGGAAAAGCGAGGGGAAGGGTGGTGGAGGAGGGGCTGCAATGATGCCATTTCCAAGCAGGCAGCCTGTGGAGCAAGGCACTCAGGGAGAAGGAGAACAAAACGAACAGAGGGGGGGGCCTGCATCTAACCCCAGCCCCTCCCTCCACCTTCCATGTCGAGGTCAGTGTGTTCCTGAGGTCAGCCTCTGCAGGCAGCAGCTTCTCTGCAAAATCTCCTGCACATGTTATCTGCAGCGCTGCAGTCAGAATCATAATGGACTCAGAGCTTTTATCAGCCTAACCTCCAACACTGACAGTCCACATCAGACCAGGTCTGGGAACTGGGCTCCTCCTGTTCACATCCACCTGATCAAGCACCAGGTGCAGATACATCAGTGGTATGAGCCTGGATTCTGTTCACATCTCAGTAAAATCAACCACACACACCAGAATGTTTTATGATCAGTCCAGCAAACCACAACAACAACACAACTACGCAGTGCGTTTCAGCTTCGTCAGTTCAGCGTGTAGGTTACCATGAAGATGCCACATGGAAGATCAGTGACCCAGAGTCAGAAGATGGTCTACGCTGATCCTTGCTAATACAAAAAACCCTAAGCATCATGAGCAGGTCAGAACTGTTTTTCTTATTATTATTTTATTGTTTTTTATCAATATACTACGATGAATTCTGGTCTGCTAGAGATGCTAACCACTGCTTTTATTCAAAATGTCCCCCACCCCTTGTCCCAACTGGTGAGATAACATGAAGAAAAGGAATGAGCCGTTAGCCAATGAGCTCTAAGTTGTACCAACAGGAAGCTGGCCGTGCTAACATCTGCTAACACTGAACAATAAGAAAGCAGCTGCTCTCCTCGTCCACTGTCTATAGGAGACAGTCTATCCAACAGCTGGAGGTGAGCAGGTGTCTCACATGTTAGTTTATAAATGACAAAATATTAACCAGAGCATGATGGAGAACCACACTAAGAGCAGAAAACGTACTCCAGGCAGGAGGAGGAGATGGAGGAGGAGGTGCAAGGACGAAGTGATGAGGGGGAGGTGTTGAGTAGGAAGAAGAGCTGTTACACTGAATAGACATCTGTGTGGCTGCCATCCGCGCACACAGACTCACACAGACACACAGTGAGCAGGTATGAACGGAAAGCTCAGTGACGGTTTTTCAGAGGCCTCCTGGAGCTCCACCCTGACGGAGCAGCCTGCTGTAACCTTCATGGTGCAGCCTCCTTCACACACACATCACGGATATGGGGACCCGCGGGACAATGACACCGGACCCGGAACCCGGAGACCGGAGACCAGAGACAAAACGGAGATCAGAGACCGGAGACCAGACCAGAGACCAGACCAGAGACCGGAGACCAGACCAGAGACCGGAGACCAGACCGGGAGACCCGGAGACCAGACCAGAGACCAGAGAACCGGAGACCATACCGGAGACCAGACCGGAGACCAGAGACCACAGACCGGCCCCAGTTGTTGCTTCCATCTGTCTGTCTGCAGAAAAGCGGTCCTGCAGGATCCTCCACTGTG